>NC_138549.1:91100259-91135259 GCF_964273705.1 Natrix helvetica
TCATTGACCATAAAGGGTTTGGAAACACTTTCAGATCAAGTTTGCCAATAATTGAGGATTCTAATAAAGCAGGTTTGTCAATGAAAGGAAGGCTTGTGACTATGATCAACCCAGTGTACTTATGAATCTCCCTGCTAACCTGAGTAATCTGTAGAGATACCTGTATAGCAAGGAAATTAGGATTCATGCAGGACTCTGATCACCCCATCATACTTTATGCCTTTGCATGAGGACATCTTGTACAACTATTTAGCATAAGAACATTTTGCTTAAGGAATAGCAGCCTGTGAAAAAACACAAATTTCCAGCTAATTGAAAACATGTACTCTATAGTTCAGTTGCTACCACTACTGAAAAGACTACTGTTGATGGTGGCCAGCCTGTTTGATCTCACTGGTGGCAAATCAACAGGACTCTTTAACCAACAGAGTGAAAGTATTTCTTTATATAATCTAGTCCCAAACTGATTAGAATTTTAAATCTGAAAACCAGCATGCTGAATTAGCCAAAAAATATGTTGTTGGCTAGTGCAACTGATGCAAAATGTTAAATAGCCAAATTTCCTGTTTCCGGGCAGCTCCATTTTGCATCATGTGAAGTTGTCAAATTCTTACAAGGCATATCCACATAGGGCTCCCACACCCATTGTCTATTTAAGTAGAGCAAGGCAAATGTTGCTATTTCTTAAACCACCAAAATAACTCTAGTAAACCCACAATGCTATTCAAGTTTCCCTAATTTGAGGATTGTTACTTGTTGTCAATGGTTCTGTTGCCAAAGTATTTATTTAAGGACATTTGTATGGCCACCACTCACTCTTAGTGGCTCTGGGCAGCTTGCAAAAATAAAAACCCAATACACAAACAGTAGTAAACCACCACCATCCCTCCTGCTACAACAATCAACCAAGCAAGTCACTTGATGGGCTCCAACCAACTCTGGCCCACAAAACCAGTGTCAAAGTGGGGCCAATCTGATTTCCACAGGATAATGTTCCAAAGGGAGGGAACCGTTACAGAAGACAGCCTTCTGGATCCTGCCAGTGTAGCTTCTTAAGAGAGAGGACCCTCCCTGATTCCCTGCTCTGATGGGTTAGGGAGATGTAATCTGGAAAAGACACATCAATATTTGTAGCTTAAAAAAGATAAAGGTTTTCTCTATCCAGTTGTGTCCAACACTAGGGAGGATTGCTCATAAGTACCCTCAACACCCTAAATGTTTCGTACTGGTTCTCCCTCTACCCATTGTTCTTGCTTGATGCATTTAATTTGGCAAGAAACTCTTATAATGATGTTTTTCCCTGGCCACACTTAGTGTCTGCACCTAGTATAGTCATGCTATGCCTTTAAACTGGGTTGGTCACCCAGTTCTAAGTGCACTTAATGCCATAGATTGAAACCTGCAGCATGCCTGTAAAGTAGGAAGAGTATTTCACATGGGAAGGGAAGCCTCTTCTAAAATGGTGTCTACTAGATTTATGTCATGTAGAAGCAAAAGTCTTCTTCTGTGCGATTGTACCCCTACTTGGTTAAATTGATAAGTCAAATAAATAAATAAATAAATTATTGGTATCGGCCTTTCAGCCCCCCCCCCCCCCCTGCTATGAGCACAGCTAACAACCAGTTTGGCAGGGTAAATTTAGCATAGTTGCCAAGTAAAGGGATCCATCTTAGCTGCTTTGGCCTGACCCACTCCATGCACCATCCCAGCTATGCATATCCGTAAGATCTGAACATTAATATATGTAAATAAAGTTATCTATATTCCACTGTGCTAAGGGATTTTGTAGAGATGGCAGTGATGATGAAGCCTCTGGCGGTGATCAGATAAGATGATTTGATGTTTTGGAATACTCGTGAAATTCCAGTGGATGGGAAAATGGATCTGGCAAACCTAAAATGCTTGTGAACAGTCTTTGATGAATATGAGATGATATCATTTTTTCCTATGATATCTAACTATCTCTAATATGCCTATCATGATAGCAAGATATAGGTGGGACATGTTGAAAACTTGACTTAGTAGAGGCTGAGTCACTAAAAAGTAGGAAGCCTAGAAGCAGAATCACTAAAGAGAAAAGTGTGTCGTGCCCTTTGAGATGTGGGGAAAGGAATTTAGAGAAGATAGGCAAAGGAGGGGAAGGCTACACAATACCAAAGATACACACACATGTTTTTACAGAATTTTCTCTGGAAGAGTTTTGAGAACCTGGGAAAGTACAGAGTTGGTCATGTTTGGGAAATTCAAGTTATTCAATTAGAATTGAGTAACAAGGGTTGGGAAATCATTGGGCTCTATGTACATCTATTAAAACATTGAGTCTTAAGTGGGATAGTTTCTGAACTGTCTTCCTTTACAAGTAAACAGATGTTGGGGAAGCTGTAAAGGAGTACATATTTAATACACCTTCCTCTCTTAAGGACAAATGGGATGAAGGTAAGATTGACTCAATGTGAAGCTGCTACTTAAAATATCAATGCCTTAAAGTTGAACTTTTTTTAATCATTCATTCTCACCTTATTTTCACAGAAAAGATCCAACAGGAAAGACATATATGTGTTTAAAGATAATTGAGGTCAATACACAAGAGCCATGATGGTGCAGTGGTTACAATGCAGTATTTCAGGCTAACTCTGCCCACTTCCAGGAGTTCGATTCTGACCAGCTCAAAGTTGACTCAGCCTTCCATCCTTCAGAGGTCAGCAAAATGAAGATCCAGATTTGGGGGGGGGGGGTCAGTATGCCGACTCTGTAAACTGCTTAGAGAGGACTGTAAACGGTATATAAGACTAAGTTCTTATTGCTATAGGGCGGTGATGGCGAACCTATGGCACGCGTGCCACAGGTGGCACATAGAGCCTTCTCTGCAGACATGCCAGCCGTCACCCCAGCCCAGCTCCACCGTGCTTCCCACCAGCCAGTTACTCTTCAGGTCTGTGCCGCGCATACATGGGGGGCGGGGCGCATGCACGAGGGGTGCTTGCATTGCACTTGGGGGGTTTGCGTGCATGCACGCATCTCCTTCCATACCCTGTTTTGGGCCTGGGAGCCCTCCTATACCAACCTGAAAGCCAAAACAGGGTGGGGTGTGTGCTTGCATTGCATTTTGGGGTGCGCACAAGTGCACACGCTTTCTCACACATGCACACTCGGCACCAAAAAGGTTTGCCATCACTGCTATAGGGCTTTGATCCCCATGCATTGATATTATTAGGACCCAAGACAAGTCCAGAAGAATAATCCAATTTTTGATTAGATTCCATTCGCCACTATTGCTCCACATCTATCATCCAAACCTTTCCACTTCTATGTAAAATATAGTAATAGCTTCTGGAAATACATCCAATTAGAAATACTTTATCTTTTATGAGCAAGGTAATTATTCAACAGATGGGCTCAGGGGCTCTACAAATCCTGCTGACATTAACGGAACTTCATCGGAGGATCAGAGTTTCCCACTTCTGCTCTAAAAACATTTTAAAATTATTTTAATATTGTAAACTGCCCAGAGTCATATATTTTAGATGGGTAGCTATATAAATTTATTAAATAAATAAGAAATCTTCAGAACTTTCAGAACATCATTACCAATGAAAATGCGTGGTAGAATCAGGATTGTGCTGGATGAAGATTTTATCACCCACACAGATCACGTCTTTTTCTGGTAACATGGTTCATTCATCATGCTATGACCATTGGTATTAACCAAGGTTTACTGAAACAGTGTCTAGGTTCATACAGCACTTATGAATCAAATGGCTGTGTTAACAAGCCATGACAGCCTCTGTACACTTAAGAATGCTCTACCATCTCTATCATTGTATTACTCCTGAGCATCTTCTACAAACAATACTGTATGATGGGTCAACATTTATTGTTCCTGGCATTTCCTGAGGGGCAGGCATTCTAATGAGGGGGTGGGTGGGAAATGGGGCAGTTTAGGAAATTTATGGGTGCATAGGAAGCTTTCAACTGAGCTAAAGTAAGAAGAATATGTATAAGAACTGGAACATTTAATGTAGTTATTATCAGATACAGGTACAGATCTTTGATTTAATACCACCATTGAGCCAACATTTTCAGTTGCTAAGCGAGATGTTTGCTAAGTGAATTTTGCCCTGTTTTACAACCTCTCTTGCCACAGTTGTTAAGTGAATTGCTGCAGTTGTTAGTAACACGGTTGAATGAATCTGGCTAAACCCGTTGACTTTGCTTGTCAGAAGGTCACAAAAGGTGATCGCATGACTCAGGCACACAGCAGTCGTCATTCATATGAACCAGTTGCCAAGCATCCAAAATTTTCTCAGTGCCATTGTAACTTCAAACAGTCATTAAACAAACTGTTGTAAGTTGAGAACTACCTGTACATCATAAAGGTATAATCGACGCATAGATTTACCAGGAAGTCTGCTAAAAGCTATAGAACAAAAAGAATGTAAGCCTTCAAATGAAACTAAAAGTTAAAAAGAAGATACCCTACTGTTGGGCGTGCCATAGTATGATAATTGATAGGCAGGAAGCAAAGCTTTGGTCTTCTCCCTGAAGAGGACCTACATTCAAAGGGATCGAAGCGGAACAACTGACACAAGGAAGGAATACAGACCCAAGATGACCAAGTAGATGATTAAGAAAGATAGGGCAGCCCTGAAAGAATTAGTCTCCAGGGACAAACTAATTACCTCTGAGAAGAATTTGTGAATGTTATCTAGGAAACCCCTTCGGTGATCTTTGAGAAAGGAAAGGATGAGCACAGGGCCAGAAGACTGGACAAGGGCACTGTTGGGTCTGTCTTTGAAAAGGGGGGGAAAAGACCCATGTAACTTCAGACTGGTTAGCTTGACATCAATACCAGGCGAAAATCTGGAACAGATTATTAAACTGCCAGTTAGTGACCATTTAGAAAAGAATGCAATTCTTGGCAGGGAGGAAAAGGCTGCCTTTATCAAGAATAAATCATGCCAAACCAATCTGATATTTTTTTTAAACACAGAAATATGTTGGACATGGTGTACCTTGACTTCAGCAAACCATTCAAGAAACTCTCCCATGAGATTCTAATCAGGGAAATAGTAAAGCCTGGACTGGATCATGCTTTCATTAGAGGACTACAGACCAGGTTGAGCAATTGTTCCCAGTGCATGTACATCAGTAGCTCTGCAGACGAGGGAAGAGTACAAAGGGAAAAGTACAAAGTGGAGTTCCACATGGTCCTCTACGAAGACAAATGTTGGGGATGTATAGTAGTAGAGGATTCCTGATGTTGTTGAGTTGGATAATGTCTAAAGTTCTTGAAATAATTCTACGTTAATCCTGTCAGGAAAAAAAAAGCTAGTTGCAAGTACACATTGAGAAAATTTTAAGTTTTCATAGATCAAAATATTAGATTCCTAGAAAAGAGCTGTACACATATAATGAGCTTTTTATACTCCATGCCTCAGATGAAGTAGATTGTCATCCATGAAAGTTTATTTTGTTAGTTTTTAAGATGTCAAAAGATTCATTCTATTTACCGTACCCTTAAAACGGACCCTGCGCTCTTCTCTGAAGTATATTGTATCATTAAGTCTTTCTCCAAAGTAATGAGTACAGAGTTGTAACCTTCAGCAAATAAGCAAACATATCAGCAGTGGATTTTTAATCATGGGTTTTTCATGCGCTAAAGTGCCATTAGTACTATATGATGTGAACACTTTGGCTTCTGGCAACATTGTTAACTGGAATCCTATCAGCATGGCTGATCATCTCTTTTCAAGTAATGTGTGTCGATTTAAGAAGGCATGAAGGTTGATTTATCTGAACCACATGACTAGGATATATTCTCTTATTTAATATTACAGATAATAAAGGAACAACTTACATCATTATAAGGGAGAAATGTGTACAATTACACGACCTCTATATGACAAAAACAGGCATAAATAGCATTTGGCTTGGCTGCATGTCGAAGTGTGGCTGAGAGCAATAGGATCTGCAGTGAAAATTGCCTTATTTCCTGAATGAACAATGCATTGATGGAAGTTTCAATGAAGTGAAATTGACCCTGTTCCTTGTTTAAGTGATAGGTTGCAATCACTTAGGGCCCAAATAAACCAAGACCTAAGACTGGATCCCTCTGACGATACTGCTGTACGTTTCCCCAACCTGGGACAACAACCAGAGCAATGTAAACGAGTTACTTGGTTGCATGGAAAGTAGTTGGAAAAAAGAGGCTTCCCTTCTGCAATCCCAAAGTAGAGTAGAGTATCTATTGTTTTACCTAGGTACCTTAATACCTAGTTAAGAATCTCTCCCACACACCCACTCACATTTATATTGTTTCTCAGATATAAGAAAAGTGTAGAGAGGTATTCCCAGCAAAAAAAAATCCCACAAGTTATTAACTCATATTATTGTATGGCTTGTTAGCCATATTACAAAATAATAACAGGACAAACAAAAAGGAATCGTGTTTGCCTGATTAACTTCAGAATGAGATCATAAGGATCTAATCAAGATTCTAGAAGCATGCTTTCCCTGCATGCTAACATCATGAGACCTATCATGATCCTTTCTAAATCTTCTTATCTTATTTTTTATGTATGTATGTATGTATGTATGTATGTATGTATGTATGTATGTATGTATGTATGTATGTATGTATATTTGTTTGTTCCAGCATAACTCTGCAACACCACAAGCAATTTCAACCAAACTTGGTACACAGATGACTTACCCTCTGGAAACAAATATTGGCAGGGTAAGACACCCATGGGGTGCGTGTGTGTCTGTGTGTTGCAGCATTACTCTGGAGCGCCTGGTCTGTTAAGGAGAGCAAGTGTGCTGTCTTAGAGCGGCAAGTGTTTGTGATGTCATGGGAGAGAGAAGGGAGAGCCGGGGTCATTAAGCAGAGTGAGTGCAGCGTCCTAGAACAGCAAATATTTGTGATGTCAGTTTCCTCACAACTTCCTCTGGAAAGCCAGCCCAGCCATGACATTCGCCCCCCCAATGAGGAAGCACCTAACTGATTTGGGGCAATGTGCCAGAATCATAGACAAGGCGGAGAAAAAGGAGCGCATGGGAGAGGGAAGGGAGAGGGAAGGTATGATGGACATGGGAGTAGGGGGAAAAAAAGTCCCTCTCAATGGCGATATAAATGCTTCGGGACAAAGTGCCAGGATCGTGGACAGGCCGGGAAAGAGGAGCACATGGGAGAGGAAAGGGAGAGGGCATGGATGATGGGCATGGGAGTAGGGGGATGAAAGGTCCCTTTCAATGGCTCCCTGTCAGACAAATGTTTCAACGTCTACAAATACCCAGGCAACACTGGGTCATCAGCTTGTAGATACAATCTTTTGGAGAAATCAGCAACAACAATGAAACAATCATGGTAAAAAGAGTGACAAACAAGTTTATTATTACATTAAAAAGTGAGTATTTTCAGCATAATTTTGGTAGTTTCATAAATTTTATAGCAATCTTAGAAGTTAAGGTTATGGAAATATCATTTATATCCCTACAATATCGACCATTATTTTCACAGAAAATAATGATGTCACATGCTATATTCATCCTTATATTTAACAAACAGGATCTTGCTTGTTTATCCTACCCTTAATCCCCACACCTTCAGTTGAAAATGATTGTAGAGAAGCACATGTTGCTTATAGTAACAACTGATTTTAGATTGTTCTTTATGAGAAAGATGTGGATTGGGCGGCCCTTGTCCCTTCTCTAATTTTACAACTACAGGTAGTCCTCGACTTCCAACAGTTCGTTTCGAGACCATTCAAAGTTACAATGGCACTGAAAAAAGTGACTTATGACCATTTTTCACCCTTACAATCATTGCAGCATCATGTGATCAAAATTTGGGTACTTGGCAACTGGTTTGTATTTTTGATGGTTGCAGTGTCCTGGGGTCATGTAAACAGCTTTAGTGACCGTCTGACAAGCAAAGTCAACAGGGAAGCCAGATTCATGCTATTAATTTAATAACTGCAGTGATTCACTTAACGACTGTGGCTAGAAAGATCATAAAATGGAGCAAAACTCACTTAACAAATATCTCACTTGGACTCAATTGTAGTCATAAGTCGAGGACTATCTGTAGTGTAAATGGACCATAAAACTTAAGATTTCAAAAAAAAAAACAAAAAAAAACCACAAGCCCTCCCTTCAGTGTCAACCAACAGTATACCTGTGTTTATTATTACATTGGTCATAGGTTGCAATGCAATAATTCAAAAAGCAATGAATTCCCTCTGGGTAGATGTTTGAATATGTTGACTTCAGTGCCTATGTTTCTGCTTTTTTATGTATTCATTTTGTGAATTTGCCAATCCCTAATATGTGTTATTTCCATTTTTTAAATGAAGTTAGAAAAATAACATCACTCACCCAACAATAGTTGGCAAAAATTAATAGTAATGAGTTAATTACCATTGCCAGCTGCTTACAAAAAGGGAGGAGGGAAGAAAAATCAGGCCTCCAGGCAGAAGCCTTCTGCCTTTTTGCCTGCTGGAAAAAAATTCTCCATTCATGGATACATAAAACACAACTTTTCTGCATTCTGTTTAGACATATATTGCATGCCACCTTTATATGGCCCTCAGCAAAGACTCTCTTCAGCTTTTACATTTTCCATATCCAGCAAATCTTGTCTCCCCCCCCTTCTCTTTCTTTTCTTCCATATTTATAGCACATTCGACTAGCTCTTTAAAAAAGTGGAAAACAATCACCCAGCGGAATAGATGATTGTCAAGTTATATCTCTCTTACAGTGGGAAAAAGGCCATCTGCAACTTTTAAATAATACCTGAATCCTATTTAGATTTCCAGCCCTTTGGATATCAAGCCTGTGGGGTTTTGAGTGTTTGATTGATTCACTTTGTATGACTTGGGAAAGCAAAGTGTGAACACTCAAACCTAAAACCTGTACCTCTTCATCTGCCTTTTCCTATTCCTTTGTAGAAACTGGCTGATTATATTTGAGGTTATTTCAGCATTAAAGTATTTCCCCAGAATTTCATTAGTTATGCTAGAGTTTGGTTTTGTTCCTACTCTCATATATGCAACAGGTCAACTTGCTTTACTTGCAAAACACATCAATTTCATGGCAGATCTTCAGAGCACCAAACCTACTGATATCTAAAACTTACTAACCTTCTGGCCTTGTGAAAAGCTTAGAATACTTTAAAGCATAGCATAAACTCTTTCCAAAAACTACATTAGTACCTCGAACCTGTAGCCCTACTGCTGCTTTACTCAAAATAAAGAAGTAATATAATCCATGAAAGTGACTTCAACAGGAGTTGAAGCTGGGGCATCTTTGTCTTAATTTATAGTATTTCATTTTTCTTTATTTTACTTGCTATTAGGTCACTGACAGTTGGATGTTTATTCCAAAGTAAATAGTTCCAAGTCAGGATGAGGATGAGGATGATGATCTAAATGAGGATTAGATATAATCTTTATCTTTTCTTTTTAAAAAGATTTCATTAAAACAGTGTGAAGAGGAATTATTCCAGTGGAAACTTGTAATTATTTCCAAGAAAAACCCCACTGTTACACAAGCTGCCACTTTCATAATGCTGTTTTTAAAAAGTTCTAGGATTGGTTTATAACTGTGCCTACATTCTTCAATATGTTTTTCTTGGTAACAAGATACATATAAAATTGATATTTATTTATTCAATTTGTATGGCTGCCCATCTCAACAAGTGCTTAATGTGGCAGCAAATAAGGCAGGCATAGTAAGAATGCAGGATTTAACATGTTGTATTTGTGCATATGCCTGTGTAGTGTGTGCATGTGAGAGAGACAGAGACAGAGAGTCGGAGGGAGGGAGAGAAGAGAAAAAGAAGGAAACTATGGAATAATATATACAGATTCATCTGCAAATAAAATGAAACTAGATTTGTCTAAAAATAATGCATTGCATTTGCTTTTAGTAATTCTCAGTTAAGAGATAAAAGTAAGATCAAGTTCAGTGTGGATCAAGAGATGCTTAATGGTACTAGTGTCCTAAGAAACAATATCTAATTGTGTAATAGATGATGAATACTGTCTCTTTCTGTTGCATTGTCTGGCTTGAAGCATCCACTGCAATTAGAATAACCTGTCGGATAGTTCTGTGCTGAAATGAAGAACTTGTTGCTGCAATGCTTTAGACTGTATACTAAGCTGTTTCAATCTGCTTGAACCCTTCTACCTATATAAATTATCAGCAGTGCCTAGACTATCTACATCTTGAATATTTATGTTTGAAAATGAAAGGAAATGGATGCTGTTATTCTGATGTATGCAACAAATCAATACATCAACAAATGTACTCTTCCCTGAATTTAAGCCCTATTGAATCGGAGAGAAAAGGTAGCAATGATGCTATTTCCACTGATGGCTTTCTCTTACGTTCAGTATGCAAATATGCTTTTAGAATTACATTTCACAACTACTCATAAAAGCCATATTGAAAAGGCAAGAGACAACATTTTTAAGTAAACCATAGATTCTCTTAAAAAGATCTTTATCTTCCTGCGCTGAAGAAACTTGGACCTGGTCCACATATAGCAGCGTTGGGTGGAAATAAGATGCCAGGAAGGTTGATTTCAATATCATGTTTGGAATGTATTTAGGGATGTCAGTTCTGGATATTTCATCGTGGGAGGGAAAATCCCACATAAATAGAAAATTTATGGAAAGAAAACAGATGGGTAGCCAGTCTTTCTCCTGACCTTAGTGATCAACTATTAAACTTGGGGGAGAACAAATTGGTACTATTTTAAAAGCTGAAGTGAAATTATCCATTCTCTCATACTTAGCATTTCTCTTTTTTTTTCTTTCAGTCACCACAGATCACAAAAAAGTTTCATAAGATGAGTGACAAACTAGCAAAAGATGATGTCTTAATTCTAGCCAGCTCTTTAGCTCATTCCTTCTCTGCCATTTGGTACAAAGTATTTTTGATGGGCTTTGTAAAGAAGTCAATAGCCTATGTTTCTGGGCCCACTGTAAAAGAGAAGACTGGGCCTCCAGTAGTAGCTGCCAAAGAAGGCTACTACTAGTCTCGTTAGTTAATAGATGTATACTTACTTGTTTACTCTTTATAAGTGTAATAGATATACACATTTGCTTCTTTACTCTTTCACCACTTATATAAACTAAGCATTATACTTTTCACACAGAAAGGAAATAAAATGACAAAATGAAAATGGGAACCAGTAAAAGAAATTAAAGGCATAAGGGCAATTGATAGAAGCAGAAATTTTGTTAAAAGTAGGGAAGTTTTTCAGAAAAAGTTACAAGTTGTCCCTTTGACTTGTCTATGACATGTGGCTATCTGCTACTTTTGTCACTAAGGATCTGTATTGATTCTGTATACTAATTATTGCTATAAACAAATTTTAATATTTATGCCAAACAGAAATTCCCACCTGGATTGCACTGTAGTTGTTCCCACACTGTATAACCAGTAGGTGCCCAAGGACATCCTACGACTGCTTCTAATCCTTCTTTGGAATTTTGCTTTGGATGAGTGCAATGGGCTTTACCTTTATCTACTTGAAATAATGGAGGTAGGTAAGGATTGAGCCACAACAAAAATTAATATACAATGCCACTTGATGGGAACTAAGACTGGAGAAGGTTAGAGGCCATCTTGCTGTCTTTCCAAATAATTCTAGTACATATTCATTTCCCATATTCTAGAGAAGTGCCCATGATTTTATATTACTACTTACTAGTAAATTACTTGCTTAAGTTAGAAAAGTATGGTGTGTGGGAGGGGATGAGAAGGATTGGTTGCTTTAGAACTTGGAGAGCTGCTGCCATCTAGCTACTAGGTTAACTGGATCAACTGTCCAAGTTGGTATGAAGGTATGAAGGCCATCTTGTACCCTGTATCCATTTCTTTCAAGTGCTGGGTTTCCCAGGTGGGTTCCGCTTGGAACATGGGATATTTTGACCATCGTGATTGCACATACCTGGTGCATGTCTTCAAATTGGCCTTCCATATTCGACATTATTGTGGAAAGAAACTTGGCCCAGAAATGCAATGCTCATGGCCAGCATTTTGTGTAATATTTCCCTGTGATAGTCTTACTGAAGATAAAGACATATGTTTAATTTGGATTTTAATTCAAACTGACCTAATTCACACTTCCTGATCTAACGCTCAAATGAGAATGCAATTATCTTTTGGTTTTCACATGTCACATTTTGCAATACAGTAAGAATGTAAAAAAAAAACATATTTTCACAAAGAATATTAACTCGGAAGAGGCACAAACTGATCAGGAAATAAAATTGAACAAACTTAACATTGACCCGACGATAGAAAGAGCAAGAAAGAAATGCAGGATTGAGTGTGTCCATTGTTTCTGAAAAATCGCTGCAAGGAGATTGATATGGCAGAGAGAAAACTCACACCAGAAATCAATAGAGGTTTGCAAAAGTTGTTTTGTAGGGTGACTTCAGGGGACTCTTGAAACTCCCAAGTCCATCCATGGTCCAAAACATTGAGCTTCATGGAGTATATGGACATCTTGCTGCCTCTGTCATTTCTGTCCTACTTTCATGTCCCAACATTCTTCCTAAAGTTTGGAAGTTGATTTGAAAATCTTAAAAGATCTATGATGATTTTTACAAGACTCCACTTTTAATAGAATAAGAAAACTCTGATAGTTGATTCATCACAAAATAAAGGACAGTAGTATGGGCTATAATTTTGCATATTTAACAGTGACCACTACTAAATAGGCTTATTAGCTGAATTACCAGGTTTCAGCATCTTTTGAGCCACCACCATTAAAGAGAAAATTATTTCCTGTTTGGATGTAATTAAAGGCCATTTCATTTACATAAGCCCGGAAATATTCCCTGTAAAACAACAAATACGAATAGTAGCTCATTTGCAAGGATTTTCCCCCAAGCTTTCAAAAGAAGCTTACTGATGAAAAACAAGGTTTAGGCCCAGTATTCTTCAACATCTTCATAAATGATTTGGATGAGGGAATAAATGGGGAACTCATCAAATTTGCAGATGACACCAAGCTGGCAGGAATAGCCAACACTCCAGAAGACAGGCTTAAGATACAGAAGGATCTTGACAAACTTGAACATTGGGCACTATCTAATAAAATGAAATTCAATGGTGAAAAGAGTAAGGTTCTACATTTAGGCAAGAAAAACAAAACGCACAGGTACTGTATAGATGGTACCTTCCTCAATAGTAGTAACTGTGAAAGGGATCTTTGAGTCTAGTGGACAACCATTTAAATATGAGCCAGCAGTGTGCAGCAGCTGCCAAAAAAGCCAACACAGTTCTAGGCTACATAAACAGAGGGATAGAATCAAGATCACATGAAGTGTTAATACCACTTTATAATGCCTTGGTAAGGCCACACTTGGAATACTGCATTCAGTTTTGGTCACCACGATGTAGAAAAGATGTGGAGACTCTAGAAAGAGTGCAGAGAAGAGCAACAAAGATGATTAGGGGACTGGAGACTAAAACATATGAAGAACGATTGCAGGAACTGGGTATGTCTAGTTTAATAGAAAGAAGGACTAGAGGAGACATGATAGCAGTGTTCCAATATCTCAGGGGTTGCCACAAAGAAGAGGGAGTCAAACTATTTTCCAAGGCACCTGAAGGTAGAACAAGAAGCAATGGGTGGAAATTAATCAAGGAGAGAAGCAACTTAGAACCGAGGAGAAATTTCCTGACAGTTAGAACAATGAATCAGTGGAACAGTTTGCCTCCAGAAGTTGTGAATGCCCCAACACTGGAAGTCTTTAAGAAGATGTTGGATAGCTATTTGTCTGAAATGATATAGGGTTTCCTGCCTAGGTAGGGGGTTGGACTAGAAGACCTCCAAGGTCCCTTCCAACTCTGCTATTGTATTGATGAAGCAGGAATTTTAATTCAAAAATATGCCATGAACCCTAATTCCTAGCTAGCTATGTTCCATTCAAATGGGCTGTTAGTAGAAGGTCATAAACTGATTTGGCGCAGATAATGTTGAGCACTCAATAGGAGGCTTGTAACAATAATGAGAAAGCCTTTGAGGTTTTGCATAAAAGCACCACAATTGTTTGTGTGGTCACAGATTTGGGCTATTCCATATTCATGTCACAGATTACCTAGCATTTGCTGCTGTCCAGCTTTTGTAGTTACACCAAAAAACAAAGCCCTTTTGTTTCCTAATTCCTTGGGTGCAATTCAGATTTTTTTTGCCCAGCATGCAATGTATGCTGCAATTAAATACCAAAAGCAAAGACACGGGTTTTCCCCATTATCAATTGCTGCTTGCTCTTTATAGTTCATAGGTGGCCATAAGAACTGGCATATGTACATGTTTTGGTGGATCACAGCCATCACTTGCAGTGGCCCTAAATTTAGCATCAGAATTTAAAGAGTTTTATGTGCTTTCCCTGGCTACAATCATACATAAACACATACATGCATGCAAACACCCCCCATATACTTTGTAGTAAACTAGCACTACTGTCCAGAGGACTGAGCTAATGCAGTTGACTCATAAGATGTATGTCTCATTTGCTTTTGGGGAGGAAGGTTGAATACAGGATTTAGTATCAAAACCAAGCATACCCCATCATCTAAGCTACCTAGACATGAAATCAACTTAAACAAATATTGGCATGGATGACAATGGAACCCATTCTATTGACAGAGAGACTCACATTGGCAAGATTGCAACAGCTGAGTTAGGTAAATATGATTTCCACAAACCTCTCCTTTGCTGCAGGTTAACAAGGCCCCTTCCCCTACTAATACCCAATATATGTGATCCACTGAGTGGTGCTAAGAGGCACATGTAGCTCTTATATTAGGGATAAGATTGAAACTAGGAGTCATTATGGATCTCCTCCTTCCAAGGCCATGGGAGAATTGCTAAAATTCAACAGTATCTGGTAAGCCAAAAATCTGATTGAGAGAATGTATGATCCTAGCCGACAAAGACAATCTCAACTGACTTAGTAAAGGTAAAGACTTCTTTGAATCAAACACAACTTTCACATGCTTCCCATCCTGGTATTTTGGGGCAGTCGTCTATCCAAGTACTAACCAAGCTTATCCTACTTAAGCCCCCAAAATATTTGCTTGGCTAGCTGCTGCTATCCACTGAGATGCATAAAGATAGTATTTGACTTATGACTACAGTCCACCTCAAAATTTCTGTTGCTGAGCAAGAAGTTAAGTGAGCTTTGCCTCATTTTATGACTTTTCATGCCACAGACGTTAAGTGAATCAAGTGCATTAAGTTAGTATTTATTTATTAAAGTTCTATGCCAACATTAAAATATGATTAAAAACTGCACTAAACCATGCCTACAAGAACCAAGGAACAAATGGGATGGGGATGAGATCTTCTTACCCCAATACTCTGCTCCTCAGCCCAAGCCCTCTGTAGCTGGTCCCAAAAAGATTCCATGGTCAATGGTACTGAAAGCCACTGAGAGGTCCAATAGAGCAAGGATCAATGCACTGCCTAATCCTCTCACCAATTTCATCCAGTAATAGCAATAGCACTTATATATTCCAGAGGTGGGTTCCTACCTATTCAGTCCAGTTTGACCGAATAGGTAGTAACTCAGGCGGACACATGACCGTACCAGTTCTATCCTCGGCAGCGCCATCTTGATTTTCTGTTCTGCACATGAGCAGAACAATCTTCATTGGAAAATGTAATTTTTATTCCTTTTTTAATGTTGTGTGCATGCGCTGATCGTTTTAATCATTTTTCAATACGCACGCAGAGCGCATGTCTAGTATGCGCATGCACGAAGTGACCTTGCACAAAAATTTTCTAGTGCCAAACCGGTACCCCTGATATATACCACTTCACGGTGCTTTACAGGCATCACTAAGCAATTTACAGAGTCAACATATTGACCCCAACAATCTGACTCCTCTTTTGACCAATCTCACATTGGATGGCTGAGTCAACCTTGAGCGACTCAGAATCGAACTCCTGAAGTGAGCTGTGAGTTAGCCTGAAGTACTGCATTCTAACCACTACGCCACCATGGTTCTTAACACAGTTGTTAAGTGCATCTGGCTTTGCCATTGACTTTATTTATTATTATTTATTTATTTATTTATTTGATTTCTAGACCGCCCCCTCTCCCCGAAGGGACTCGGGGCGGTATACAGGTACCAAATTAAAAACCATACAGATAACAATAAATATAATTAAAACCGGATTAAACTTTAAACCCCTGTACGACTTTATAAAAATTAAAAAACTTAGCTTTAAGAACAACCCGTAAAATTTAAAAAATACAGACTGAGGTGGGAGAGCTGGAGTTAGGCCAAGCCGGCTAGATTAAACAGGTGGGTTTTGAGCTTCTTGCAGAAGGAGCGGAGGTCCGTGGTTGTTCTAATATCAGGGGGAAGGTCATTCCAGAGGGTCGGGCCCATCACAGAGAAGGCCCTTCCCCTGGGCGTCGCCCGCTGGCACAGCCTAGTGGACGGCACCCGGAGGAATCCCTCTCTGTGTGAGCGGATCGGCTGAAGGGATGTATGCTTATCAGGAGGACACAAAAATTACTGCACGATCCCAGGATACTGCAACCATCGTAAATACAAGCCAGTTGCCAAGTGTCCGAATTTTGATCATGTGGCCACAAGGATGCTACAACGGGTTAGGTGAAAAATGGTCATGTCACATTTTTTTCAGTGCTGTTGTGACTTCAAATGTCCCTAATCAAATGGTTGTAAGTCAAGGACTCCTTGTATTGCATTACACTACAGATAGGCTATTCTCATCACACAGCTTATATAGCTGCGCCTCCAAAAGCCATCACTCTCCACCCTTTAGATGGTATTTCAAGATAGGATTTGTTCTCGATGTTATTAGCCCAATATAAACACTGAATCATAGATGTTTTTGATTCTCTCAAACTTCTGTTTATTTTGTAAACCCCTCGGCATCTTTCCTGCCTTTTTTTTTTTAATCTTAGCCTAAATCCTGAAATTAATTAAGAATTGCACAGCAAAATGATAACCTTAATTATAAAGACAACCTTGGTGACCTAATTTCTTGCTGCAGTCATGTAATATTAGATGCTATCCAGTGTTGTCCACAAATTTTGCCCTCAGAGTGTGTGTGCATGGACAAGAAATAATAAGGAGCCATACCTTTTACTGGAAAGTTCATAAATACATTTTAACTTGCATTATGTAGAAGAAATGGGATGGGGTGTTTTTTTTGTAAGCTGTTAATAGATTTATGCAACTATTGGCAGGAGAATATCCAGGCATAGATGGATAACTAATGTGTATATCTAAATGACTTATTATCTTTATTTATTTATTTATTTATTTAACATAGAGTATCTACAGAGGTCATATAATCACTGATATACAAATTTAGTTTAAATAAAGCATCAGCAAATATGTATGTATGTATGGTGCACCTCTCTTTCTTTCTCTCTCTCTCTCTCTCTCACACACACGATATGTGGACAATACTGTTATGTCCCTGTTTCATGAGACGTGTCCACGCACGGTCATTCCTGATTGGCCAAGCCGCGAAGCCAGAGAGGGAAGATTAGCGCATCCTGATTGGCCTCCCTGTTGACAGCTTGGGGTATAAAAGCTGTCAAGCGGGAACTGTTCTTTTGCCTAGTTTGGAGTTGCTGTTAGTGTGTTAATAAAGGTTTCTGTTAAGTTGCCATTTCGCCTCAGTCATTCTTGCCACCTCTACATATATAAAACTGGCGATGGGGGTGGGATTGGCTGAGGCGAATAATAAGAGTGAAGTCACCGTTTAAGAACCGAGGCACGAAGAGCTGACCGCGCCTTGTAGTCACTGACACGCTAACTGTGAGGCAATCTTCTCAGGTGCGCATCCTTTTCAGGATGGCTTCTTCAAACAGTTTTGCGGTTTTCTCTCCAACAACCGAGTCGTGGGAAGCCTACATAGAGCGCTTCGAGTGCTTCCTTGAGGCCAACGATATGACTTGTTTGCCTAGCAGCATGAAGCAAGTGAAATTTCTAAATGCCTGCGGCCCCGAGATGTTTGGAATGGCCAGGGTTTTGTCTGCCCCACAGTCCGTTCACTCCGTGCCATGGGAGACATTGCTGGAAGGACTGAAGGCACATTACACGCCGGGACCCTTCCGTATCACCAGAAGATATTCCTTCAGGCAGGTAATACAAAAGGAGGGTCAGTCAGTAAACCATTCTCTGGCTTCTCTCAGGTCTACCGCTTTGTACTCTGACACCCCAAATTTAGATGACTCCCTCCTGGAACAGTTAGTCCGTGGGGTCCGAGATCTGCGGCTCGAACGTCGTCTACTGGCTCATCCTGATTTAACCCTTCAGTCAGCTATTGACGAGGCTCGGGCGGCTGAAATGTCAGACCATTCCGCAGCAGAAATTCCATGCTGCAAGGGCACCTGTCAAGTCAGAGAACGTCCACCATGAGGACGTGGAGGGGGACTCCTTGTCTGAGACTGAGGAAGATGACGTATGCCACCTCAGATCTACTATGCCCTCTTCTAGAAGAGCCAAAAAGAAGCCCTCTTTGAGCCCTTGTGTTGGATGCGGTGGCAACCACGCTTGTGCATTCTGCTGTTTTAGATCTGCCGTCTGCTGCAAGTCTGGCAAGAAGGGCCATCTGGCCAAGGTTTGCTGGGCTCCTTCTCCCTCAAGAAAGCAGCCATTGGGCCAATGATATTCATACCGCAGACCTTCCACTAGGGCACCCTGAGTGGGGGAAGATTGTTTTGCAATCAGCTGCGACCAGCTGCAACCTGCCATAGCTGTCAGCCAAGCCAATGCAGCATCAGGGAACAAGATTTACTTCAGTGTCCACCTTGAAGGCGCTCCCTGCAGCATGGAGGTGGACAGTGGCTCTGCCAAATCAATTGTGTCCTGGGCCACAATTAAATGCCTGATGCCTACTATCTCCAAGAAGCGGCTGTCACCGTGTTTCATCCAGTTACGGGACTATCAGGGCAATGTCATTCCAATTGTCGGCAGTGGCAAGTTCCGCCTTCCTCTAATTGTAGTTCAGGGCAGCCTTCCCAGTTTACTGGGTTTGGACTGGTTCAACGCTTTAGGCCTCGGTGTTTCCGGCATCAATTCACCGTTGCTGATGACCTGGTCAGACTGGATGAAGAATTCGCCACCGTATTTAATGGGCAGCTAGGTAATTATACGGGGACTCCTATTAGTTTTAATTTGGATCCTAAAGTCCCTCCAATACGTCTTAAATCTAGACGGGTGCCTCTGGCTCTTTGTTCAAAGATAGACCCCGAGCTGGACAAATTGATTGCTCAGGGCGTCCTAGAGCCAGTAGATTACTCTAAGTGGAAGACACCCATCGTAATTCCTTTGAAGTCAGATGGATCTATCAGTTTGATGCTCTGACTATAAGGTCACGATAAATAGAGGGTTGCAGGCTAATCAGTACCCTGTTCCCGTGGTGCAACATCTGTACTCCACCTTGGTACAAGGGTCCATTTTCGCCAAATTGGACCTCGTGCAAGCGTACCAACAGCTCCCCGTGATCGATGCCACTGCGGAAGCGCAGACCATCGTTACACACTGGGGAGGCTTTTGCTGCCGCCGACTTCAATTTGGCTAAGTGTAGCCCTGGGGATTTTCCAGAGTCTCATGGAGCAACTGCTCCATGGGATCTCTGGAGTTGTTCCCTACTTTGACGACGTGCTGATTTCCGCAAAGAATTGCACTGAGCTCCTAGCAAGGCTGAGGGCTGTCCTTTTCCAGTTTCAGAAAGCAGGCCTGAAACTCAAACCGTCTAAATGCAAAGTGGGGTTCCCTCCGTAGAATTCTTAGGCTATTTAATTGATTCTAAGGGAATTAACCCTACTCCTTCAAAATTGGAGGCAATTAAGAAGGTTCCAACTCCTACCAACAAGATACAACTACAGGCTTTCTTGGGTCTCCTTAATTTCTATGCCATCTTCTTGCCCCATAAAGTATCCATGGCAAACCCCCTGCATCGACTATTGGATAGCAAGGCAGCCTGGCATTGGGGAGCCAGGGAGGCCGCCGCCTTCGCGGCTGTCAAAGCCCTTCTTACCTCTAATGCTGTTTTGATGCAATACAGCGACCACTTACCCCTCACTCTGACATGTGATGCCTCTCCTTTTGGATTGGGTGCTGTACTAAACCACCGGTTGCCCAACGGCACCAAGGCTCCCCTGGCTTATTTCTCTCGCACCCTTTTGGCCACGGAGAGACATTATAGTCAGACAAAGAAGCCCTTGCCGCGGTAGCTGGAATCAAACGATTTCACAACTACCTGTATGGTCACTTCTTTGAACTTATAACTGACCATAAACCCTTACTTGGGTTACTAGCAAGGGATATACAGACACCCCCGATTCTTTCCCCAAGGATGTCGCGATGGACTGTGTTCCTTGCGGCATATAATTATAAACTGGTCTATCACCCCGGAAAACAGTTAGGGCATACGGACGCCTTGAGCCGCTGCCCTCTTCCTCGGGTTGAAGCTGACCCTATAGGAGATAATAATATAGGAGATAATATATTAAGATAAAACCATAATAAAATCACCATAGTATGGAGCCATAGAATTGAAATGGGATCAGGGGTGGACTTCAAAAATTGCAGCAACGGGTTCACTGCCGTGTTGCTGGATGGGCATGGCCTGGTTGGCCTCCTGCACCATGGCTGAGGGGTGGGGCTTTTGGTCTCCCCAGGCTCTGGAGGCTATCCTCGAGCCTCTGGGAGGGCGAAAACTGCTTTCCCCAGGCTCTGGAGACCCTCTGGAGGCTGGAAACAAGCCTGTTTCCAGACTTCTGGAACTTCAAGTAGGCCCATTTTTTGACCTCCCCAAGCTCCAGAGGCTTTCCTCAAGCTTCCAGGAGGCTGAAAACAGCTTCCTCCGGGCTCCGGAGGCAAGAAACAGGCCCATTTTCAGACTTCTGGAACCTCTGGTAGGCCCATTCGCCCCGCTCCCTGAGCCTCTGTGTGGGCCCTGCACTTACCTGGCATGATGAATGAACCGCTTGGAGACTCCTGGGAGGGGTGGACGTGACCAGTCAGGGGTGGCATTTGGGGGTTCACCGAACTGGGCAGAATCCTAGCTAGAGGATCACCCGAACCCATATGAACCCCCAGCAGCCCACCCTCAATGGGATGGATAGTATAATTTGATACCTAAGGAAGCTAACCATCTACTGTAACTGCTTCTGTTGTGGCTGTGGTGATATCATCTCCAGTGCCTTGAAATTCCTGAGGGAACATTCTTAAACAATATGTGTTATAGTTTGTTCCAGTGCACCATAGTCACATTGCAGGCTCTCAGCCATTCCCCACTTAAAGACCCTAACCCTAATCCTTAATTCTGGCATGGTGCCCTGATTCTATTCAGGTGAGTTCAAATTTTTCGGGCAACTGCATTCCTGGAAGCGATTTTGTTGGATCAATGTCATCTGTTTGGTTGTAGTTATTAAAAGTCATCCATCTTAATCACCATTCCTCAGCTAGATTGTAAGACTGTGGTGTGTTATTCCAAATTGGTTCCTAAATTTAAGCCTGGTGAGAAATACCGTAGAGAATCTAATATTTTATGTATTGGAAGGTCTCTAGCAGTTGAGGGCCTGTTTATCTTATTCCACTCTCAAACTATCTGTTGTTGTCACCTGAGATCAGGAGGGGCAATTTTAGAAAGAACATGGAGGTATGAAATTGGTGTAAATCATGGGTGTCAAACTAGATCGCGTCACGTGATGTATTGTGACATTTTTTTTGCCTTTGCGGAGCCAGGGTGGCTGTGGGCTGCACATTATGCATTCAGCCCTGGGCCACCAATTTGACCCCCCCTGCCTGATGTAGATTTAAGGGTTCCAGATATTATTCTTATTGTGTCATTAAGGTCAACATCAACCTTGTTGGCATGACATCTTTTTCCCCATTCAGCTGCACGGTATTCGGCAACAGAGAATACTAATGATTGTGCTACTATATGCAAAGTTTTGGCTTATGCTTCTCAAGCTGTTCCTGCAAGTTTCCTAATCAAGTTGTTCCAGGTTTTCCATTTTTGCCCAATTACTTTGTGGTGTTTTCCAAATATAAGGGATCGGTCAAGGTTTAGGCTGATATATTTTGGGTGGTAGTTGTGTTTTATTCTCTTTCCACAAAAAGCTATGTTTAACTCTTCGTTTTACTCTATGATTGCTTAGCTGGAAGGCACATACCGGTACTTCAGTTTTATTTGGGTTAGGGCATAGTCTCCACTTCTCATAACATTGGCCTAGTGACCTCAGATCCTTAGTAAGAATGTATTCTGCTTCCTCAATATCAATGGTTTGGAGAATTATTGCCTTATCATTGGCATAGCAATTTTTTTCAGAATTGGTTTCTGATAACTTGGTTTCTTATATATGAAGTAGCAGTGGGGCTAGAAATGATCCCTGTGGCAAGCCATTCTTAAAGGAAAAGGATTTACTAGTGGTGCCTCCTACAAAAACCTTGACATTTTTTTGTTTTTTTACATGTTCTCCAGAAATCTTATTACTTTAAGACACGGAATAGTTCCTTCAGCTTGAGATCAAACCGTCAAGGTACACCATGTCATAAGCTGCAGTCAAGTCAATAAAAGCCATGGAGGTTTTTAGTCCCTTTTGGAAACCAGGTTCAATAAATGAAATAAGACCCAGAACTTGCTTGCAGCATCTTCTCTTGGTGCGGAAGCCAGCCTGGAAAGAAGGGACAACCCAGACAATATGTTGGTATATTCTGTTATAAAGTAATTATTCCAGAACTTTATAGCAAGTGCTCGGGAGAACTATAGAATGGTAGCTTGCTGGTACATTGTGTGGTTTTTTCTGGGTTTTAGGATGGCAAGTCTTTGGGATATCTTGAACTGATTGGAGATCTTTCCAGTGTTCAAAGCATCTGTATAAAATTGTTGTAGCCATCTTCTAGCATATGATCCTAAATCTATAAATCTATAAAAGCCAAATACCACTCACTCATCACAAAATCTCCAGAACCGTAAAGCCTACAAATTTGAAATTTGTCACATATATTCCTCTTGGCTTCTAAGTGCTCGCTAAGAAAGGATTTTTCGAAATGACCATCAGATCATTAGTATTTCTTATACAGTAATTAACATGCTCTGATCCTGAGGCATTCTACTCCCCCTCCCCACCTGAAAAGAACTCTGTTCCAACTGCCAGTTGCCTCACATTCCATTAACTCTGTTCAAACTGGCAGACATTCCACTCCTTCACTCAGGAGCGGTCTGGTGCTCCTTACAGTACTAAATGTTGGTACCTCACCAAAATGTCTATGCCTTCCACCTATGAAACTGCTTCCGGACTCAAGGCAGTGAAAGCGATATTCCCTTATGTCTTTCAATCACCAACCACCACTGAGCCAATGGATTGAACCAGAGTGAAGCGGATTTCTCCTGCATTGCCCGATCACATAGTTTCATCACGGAGCACGGTTTTCCAGCTAGTATTTAATAAATATTTAAACTAACTAGTCCATAGTTCATATTTAGTTCATTTAGCTTCCTAAGTATTTTAAGACTATGGTTAAGCTACAGAAGGGGATAGAAAGGGAAATCTTGCATGCACCAAACCGTCTGGCAGAGCCAAGTATTATCAAAGCTTCCCCACAAATAATATTTCTGTTTTGCTTCAGTCTAGGTAGCTTAATTTATGATCACTGTTCTAAATTCAATCGGCTAGAATTGAAAAGTACAATCTGGCAGAGCATTAGAGCACACTGAGAATACCTAAATGTGATTTGGGACTGATGCCGTTTAATAAACGTTTAAAAATTAAGAGAACCTTCTTCTCTTCTTAACAACGCTGGCTGAGAATGGCAGCTGCAGATCACAACACTGAGGAAGGCTAACCTAACAAATTGTGCAAATTGGAAGAAGAGTTTCCAACTCCATCTCCTTGAGTACAGGTCCCCGCACAGGGCTGTGTCTTGAGTCTGCTACTGTTCATTTTGATGACCTATGACTGCTGTGCCAAATCTGCTACGAATCGTATTGCAAAGTATGAGGATGACAAGGCAGTGGTGGATCTTATCCGGGACGACAACGAAGACGCTTATAGGGAAGAGATTTAATTTAATTTAATTTAATTAGCACTTCTAGACCGCCCTCTCTCCCAAAAGGGACTCGGGGCGGTGTACAGTCCATATCAAAAACATCATACATAATAACAATTAAAAATTATTAAATGAAGGCTCTGATGGACTGGTGCAACAAAAATAACCTAGTTCTACATGTTAATAAAACAAAGGAGATAATTGTAGGTTTTAGAAAGAGACGGCACAGTCATACTACTCAGTTTCAAGGATGCAGCTATAGAGGTGGTCAACAGCATTAACTATCTGGGGGTGCAGATAACTAACAATCCGAATTGGTCTCTCCAGATGTCATCCTTAGTTAAGTATGCAAACCAGCATCTGCACTTCCTGTGTTGGATGAAGGCAGGTACATATTTTTCCTTCTGTCCTGGCTGCTTTTTACAGAGGCGCAATTGAGAGTATTTTAACAAACTGCAACACTGGTTTGATAGTAGCAGTGCCTCTGATAGAAGGTCCATACAGAGAGTGGTATGGACAGCCATGAAGATAATAGGAAGCTCACTTTCCATTATTCAGGATACTGCTTATAACCGCTATTTATGCTGGGCTCAAAGCATTGTTAGGGGCCCCCCACACCCACTTTAAAGTCTGTTTCTCCCCTCTGGGAGGAGGTTTCAAAGTATTTCTAGCAGGGCTACCAGATTCTGTAACAGCTTTGTTCCCTATGCCATCCGCCTGGTAAACTTGCAAGATTCATTTTTCTCACCATGTACATATATACATACATATGAACTAGATCATTGTTTCTCTGACATATATGTGGGTATATGCATAGGTTTTTATTTTTTTATTTGTCATGTTTAATGTAGTGTATATTGGAGGTAGTGACCCTTTGAGAACTGTATGCAACAAAAATTCATTTTAATGTACACCAATTACCGTACATTTAAAGTGACAATAAAGTTATTCTAAGTCTAAGCTCTAAGTATCACTTTGAAATGAGAAGTAGCATACTTTTACTTGAAAGGTTTTTGCTTCAGTGGAATTTACTCCCAAACTCATTTACTTATAGTCAAGGTCTATGTCCAATCAATCAAGATTTTTATTTATTTACTTACTTAGAAAACGTATTTATTTAGAAAAATGTATATGGCTTCCCACTCACTCTTAAGAGACTCTGGGCAGCTTACAAAAAAGTAAGATATATACAACTTTCTGCTGGAAGTGAAGAGAGAGAAAGATTTTTAATTTTTCTTTTGTGTTTTAAATATGCACAATCTATTTGGGGCATTAACTTTAGGTCATATGTGTACGTGAATTCCATTTAGTTGTGATTAGGGATAACAGGAGTTCTGCTAACGAGGTTTTAACATGTTAGGATATGAGGATATTATTGTCATTCAAGTCCAGAGCCCGCAGTCCGTTTTACCAACGCATACGTATCCCCAGGGGAGTTAAAACAAGCAATGTTCCCCTACCCCCTTTCTCTCCAGCAAGGCACTCACAGTGCCTCCAAATATGGTAATAACTTTATACATCACAGGTTGAACTTGCAAAAAAAAAAATCAGTTCCAGCTTGTCTTTCTTCTTCGTTATGCTTGTGATGAGATCACGGTGCTCCACTGAGAGCTCAAATTCTTTAACTTGACAAAAAACATAGGTGAACATGTCACAGTTTTACAGTTATGCAGAGCTCAGATGCTATAAAGATAACAAGAACTGTTCTGTGCTTGCCCATGCTCTGAATGTGTGTTAATCTAAAATGGCTGCTCTGTAATACTTTAATTGCAGTTTCATGGCAACAAATTGCCACTTAACTGTAATAAATTTTCTTACAGCTAAGCCAGACTAACAATGCATGCGTGCACCCGAAAGAAAAGAGGACAATAGAAGTCCGGGGACTTTCTGTTCAATGACATCAAGACACAGAGGAGCAAATAATGATCTAAACCAAGATAGTCGCATACTGAAGCCTTTTGCATAAAGAAATCTTATACACACCGTAATCTCATTCCTCATCTTTATTAAACTAGTGCTGTTTGAAATACATTTCTCAGGCACTGGAATCTTGCAAACTTTTGAATCATTATGATAAATCTAATTGCCAGTAAATTATAAAGCCTTCTTTGTTAAGAATTTTAGTCTTTTAAACCCAAAGAGTAAATGTTTAACACCAATAGCCAATCTTCCATTGCCTTGTTATTAACATTTTAAAGGCGAGGCAGAGAACTTTTTCCTATTAAGAGCCGTTGGCATACAGGAAAAATTGATCTGGCAATGTAAGGGCATAATTATTGATAAATGGAACCAAAACTACAAAGTCGCTACAATTTGAAAAATTACCTACCTTTCTTGCCACTTCTTATGAAGATTAAGACAAGTTCCAAAATAGCTTGTAACTGCTCTACCTTAGCTTTAAAGGCAATGCTTGTTTCCTTTCTTTTTGGTGTGAATGATTGCTTTTATAATATAACCTAATTAAAGAATTTTGAAGCACAGGAAAAGTAGTCTTTCATTAAATACAGAATTTGGCTTGGAGAAGTTTAAATGTTTCCATGCCTGTGGAACACCGGTATATGCAGAAATCACCAGAACACTGGATATGTAAAATTTGCTGGAGAGCAGTCCTTTTGCAAAATTAGTTCATTAAAGAGTTAACAATGGCCTCACTATTTCTGCATAAAACTAATATGACAATTGTACCTATTTACAGGAATGCTTTCACAGTGGTGCAATTTATTCTGAGGTTTTTTTGTGTCAGCGCCAACTATTTTTAATGCAATAGATCCTGCTGAATTAACTACATGTTTGTAGGGCTATGGATGAATCCATCTATTATACGTACATAGCAGATTCAAGAGAGAGGCTGTGACAAATGCACTTTTCCAAGTTAATGCTCTCCAACTGCGATGGAGACCTATTCTTATACATTCACCCATGGCTATACTACATGATAATGATGGGAGCAGCAGTTCAAGCCTAAGCAACACTAAGTTAGGAAGAAATGATGGATAAAGAGCAAGTATGTTAAAATTACCTTTCCCGCTGCAAATCAGAGGACCAAATTTTCAAACTGTCTTGCCTAATACCAAATTGCGCTAGAACCTTCCCTCACCGTGAAGACCTGTTTTTATTGTTTCGTAGGTCTGTGTTTTCTGTCATGCTTTATCCCAATCTAGTTAAAGACGTTCCATCATATATATATATATATATATATATTCATAGCCCCAAGAATCCTTCTCCAATTTAGCACATCAAAGCACAGACTTTATCACTTGCATGTGGATTATGCTAACAGAAGAGACATTTGTAATCTTATAAGGTCTGCAATTTAAGACAGCATTTTAAGCTTTCTATTATATAGGTAGCAGTGCTTTAAGAACCAGGCACATAAAAAGCTTATTTGAAGTCTTTAACGAACTTCAGTATCTTCCTTGCTTAATGCCACACTAAGGTTTATTGAAAGTTATTAGTCATCCTCTAGTACGTCTAGATTATATCACACAATAGTTTAAAAAAAACCCAATCCTAGCATGTTTTAACTCCAACAGCAGAATGATAAATGCTTATATACAGGGGAAAAATGAGTTTTAAAAGAAGCATCTTCCCCAGCTGGAATACAGATTATGCTGTCCCAAAATAACTTTTCAACAGTCTTCTATTAATTCCAACATTTTAGGGAAATGTATTTGGGATTTGCTTTGGGAATATAAAATACCTTTGCAAGCTATTACTTGGCCTCAGGATTTCAACCAGAACTATTTTCATATATTAAGTTTTGTGTGTGTGTGTGTGGTATGTGTGTGTGTGTGTGTGTGTGTGTGTGTGTTTATGTATGCTAGAAAAGACAGCACGGTAATTTCCAGATAGAACAAAGTTGTTTAGCTTAAAAATACAGTCTGTTTGGCAACATATGTAAGGAGTCACAGGATCAATTTCCATCTCCACCTCCCACATTCAAATTTCCTTAACTGGCTCATTTAGAAATCAAGGAGTGAAGGAGAGAATACCCCAAATTCAGACATGTAGTACAAAATCATGGTTGGCCATTACAAACGAACCAGGAAGTGCAATAAATTTAACTATTGCTCTGATCAAAATTAAAATACATTAAAATCCTTTACTTTTAATGAATTTGAAGTTAACTTTTTCTATTTTTAGAGTTTCACCCTGGAGTCTCATGTGCATGTATCTTCTTAGCCAGAAATAAAATGATACAATACTTCACTCCAGAGAACATTATTATTTACCAGGAATGCATTTGGAATTCAAAATTGATGTCCTTCCTCAGTTTGCATGGATCATGATTTCACAAAACCATCTTACAGACAAAACAACATCAAGCACCACCGTAAATCTAGACTATAAATTACTCATGGACTACATTGTTATTTTGGGACAACCCATCTTATCCTTGAATTGTTTTGTGGTGGTGGTGATGAAGAAGGTATGCAAAATTTAATGAAAAGCCAGAACTCTGCATGTTACCTCTCCTAGTTAACAGAGTTATTAGCCATTTATTGATTTTAAAAAACTCTGCCAATCTTACATAGTGTGATTATGTTTTAGCTAATAAATTATTTCTGTATGAAATTAAGATACGTGTCCATGAAATCACCAAAATGAAATCCAGCTTGAAGGACACTTTTTATCTATAATTATAAAGAATATTTCAGACCACATTTGGCAAATTTTCAGCTGTGGCAAGAATCTTTCATATCTATCTATATAAAAATTAGTAGGATGTTGTTGAAAGGAAACATTTACAGGACTACAGACAAAATATGCCCAATTATGCCATCTGAAATGTTATTTCATTACATTTCTTCACACAAAAGACAAATTTCAGGACATTGGATAGCCACTATTTCCAAACCATGGCAATTTCTAGGTATGTGGACTTCAGCCCCTAGAATTCCAGACACCTGAAAACTGATTGGGAAATGCCAATTAAAGCCAATTTATTAGCCATTTCATTAACTCTATAAACCAGCAACTCCAATACTGTAGTTGGAGTATTATTACCCTTTTGGGGACTGTAAGGGGAACATACAAGACTTTAATTACAAGCAGCTTTTGTACACTTGCCTTGAATTTGCTATATTGCTCTATAGTCTTACATACAGTGTATCTCTATATGCACCAAGGTGATTGTCAGGTTCACGGAGTATAAAAAAAATAGATTTGCATCTTGGAAAAGCAGTGAAAAAAAGTTTGCACTCATGCAGCATCGAAACAGTACTCATAATTGGGAAGGAGGGGGCTATTTCAAAGCAGAAAAATAAGGGAGGTGTCATTCTTTTCTCAGGATATTTTGCTACAGAATGAGACATTTTAAACAGAATGTTCCCAACCAGGACACTTTTGAATAACTTGACATCTTAGAAACCACCCTAATTCCTAGATGTGCTTTAGAATTCACATAAATATTATTACTGTTAGTAAGTTAATAATGATAGGATAGACCTACGTTTCCTATCATTCATGAAAATTGGATGACTTAAGTGAAGGGAGCACAAAATTCTTTAGTTAAATCTGCCTGCCATTAAACATTACTGTCATAGAAATAAATCCTTGATACATTAGACATCACTTCTGCATTTGGTAGCACTGCTAAAAGTATCTCTTTGTATAGATTTCAATGCATTCCTTTTTTTTGCCATGGAGGTACTGGGAAGCAGGCAAACCAGGTTTTAAAAATTAACTTACTGTGACAGACTTCATCCCTTGAAATTTGCCCCATTGTACTATAGTCCAAAATCAATTACGGTTCCTTTCATTTTAAGTTTTTTATTATTTAAATACACCATACTAGAGCAAATGTCTCTGAAAATATCACAAATAAAAGATTTTTCTTCTTCATTCAGCGAATTAGGAGTAGATGAAAATTCTACAGTTGCTGCTATGAGCTTGACTTTTTTTTTTCCTTTTTCTTTCTGTGTCATGGGAAGTAGCAACATTAGGACAAAACACACTTACATGCATACATACATTTGTATTTTACAGAGATACAATAAAAGTATTTTGTGATAGATTATCACAAGAGCCCCATCTTTCCATTAGCTCAGGTTTGAGTTTTGAACATTTCCTACAACACGTAAATTATACAAAGAGCAAAGAGAATGCTGTTAAGGTAAAACACAGGGTACAAATTCTCACCAGTGCCCTGCTAATTGTTAATGAGGGTAGAAAGCAGACTCGAAAGCTTATCTGGATTAGCTTCATTAGTCGTTTGTCCCCACCCTGCCCACCCAAAGTTGTTCTCTCTTCCGGTGGATCTTTTTTTTTTCCCCCTCCATTTTTCTCTACAGTCTCCCATTAGCCCAGATTCATGGAGTTCTTAATGTTCGTTTTCAGTCATTTTAATACACCAATAAATGTGAGAAGGGCAATCAAGAGTAAAGAAGGTGCAATGGCATGGAGCTGGCACTGATGCTAGCTACAAAGGTGACTTGTCTACTGGAGACATGGGATCCATCTGTGATGAACAAAGTTTGAGATGAAGGCACGCATTCTGCAGTACTCTGATCTTTTAGCAGACCTGCAAGAAATAAAAACGGGCATCTTAGCTAAAATGCTTGATTTGAGCTGAACGTGACTGCTTTCGTCTTCTCGCGATTCGCTTATTCTATTAAATTAGATTCCAACTGTGACTCGATTAAAGGTTTTCTGTAATACGCATCCAAGTCCCTAAAGAGTTCAAGTGTAGAAACAGACCGCAAAAAATATTTTCTGCAGTTTGACAGCAAGATATACTTTCACCAAAGGGGGGGGGGGGGGAATGCTTCGAGTGAGAAATCCTACAGTCTCTTTTTATTTCTTTTACAAAAGATGCATTTCTCCTTTGGACTGGGATTAAATGACATGCCTTTCCTTTGAAGAACCAAGTAAAGTGATCTTCTAAATTAGGAAAAAAAATTCTGCCAAAGCATATAAGGTACCCTCCCCTAGGCAACAGTAGTTAGCATGCTGCATAGCACAAAAACTAAATATAGACATTTTGGAATATTTTCCTTCCATTTAAGATTCCTCATCTGCTACGTTAGTTAATGTTACATAAACTCTGTAATATTCAAAGTCAAACATGTGCCTCCACTGTGATGTGTTAATGAATTGTGATAATTAAAAATGCCTAGCTCGACAGAAATCTAACTTCCACAGATAAAGTAGAAACGATCGACAGTTTTCAAATGCAATCTGTTTGCAATTATGAAAATGAAATAATATATTAGATTTTTATGGTTTTTAAATGACATTTTGAATTTCTAAGAAGTTTTTTTTTACCCTTCCTTGAAGTTACTAAAAGCCTGAGGTCTATTAGTAACTGCAACCCCCCACTTTCAAGCTAATTAAACTGGTGGAAGCTTGGAGGTTTAATTCCCCAGAGTTGATACTCAGTGTGAGAAAGGTAATTTGTCTGTCCAGAACAAAGATTAGGGAGCAGCCAGCAAGCATATTTAATAAATGAGCATCAAGTGTCCTCTACTATGGACACAGACAATACCAATTATGTAAGTACAAGGGAATTGTTGAATGATATGTAAACTAGAAGCTTCTCTGCAAGAGAAAGAATAGCAAAACGTAATCTAACTCATGCTTTATTTAAACTATAGGAGCTGGATCAAAGGGAATGCTTTGGTCACCACCAATGAAAGGGAAAACTTATACCCTGTAAAAAACAGGCTGCGGAGTTGGGAAAGAAGAAAAGAGATGGAGTAAAGTATAACACACAACCAAATAACTTGCCCTAGAGAAAGTGCCTCAGCTGCAAATGTGACCAAAAATCTACAGTGGGTGGCATAATAATCTTTTAAAAGTTAACTTTAAAATAAATACTTAAATAATACTTACTTTTAATACTTAAAGTTACTAGTGACTCCTCCTTCACCAATATCCTTTGAATAACCAGAAAGGATGCATATTCTAGAAAGTTCTACTTTAAGCTGCATGTTATTGCGTAAAACTCAGGCAACAAGCTACGTTTGTAGTTTAAAATAATAAATCAGACCACAGGTGTGATTGCTGCTCATTCTGTAATATAGATAACTGCAAGACTGGCAAATCTTAAATGCATGGCTTAAGAGTCAGTAGCTGATTGAAGAAAATTCTATATGTTCAATAGAGATGAACATTTTTGCTTCATTTCTTAAGACAGAATTTTTGTTTGGAAATAGAAACATTGAGGGTATTTGACTCAGTGGGCCAATATGAACTCCTGACCATGGTGTAGAAGTTATACTAACCAGGGGCAGAATAAGCTGATTGGGCTAAATTCTATTACACTAATTTTAAAAATTGCTTGGCTGGCTTTAGGCGATTAACTTATTTAAAAAACATATTCTGCTCTACCCTTCGTTAAACAGAACTATGTTAGTGATTGTTGGTATTTATTAAAGTAATATACTGAGTTAGGCAGTATTCACATCACAGTAGAGAAGCAGTTAGATTCAGCTGTTCGTTTTAGATTACTAGAAGGCCCAATGAAGATTCCACTACAGAAGAATGAGGAAGGGAGACAGATATTAATCATATACACAGAGTAAACCAGTCTAGGCTCCTCAAACATTAGTTGATTGTACCTACTGGATAACTGACTACAATTGAAGCATCCAATTCTTCCCTCTGTGTAATGTACAGAGTATTATTCCCAAAATATGCAGCACAGATGGGGCAACAAACTACTTGCTTCCAAAACGTTACATCCTTGATGCTCCTCACCCGATGCTATTTGACAAAATTATATTAGTTAAATCATTTATTAGTCTAGGATTACCTACTAAGGATGATATGTTCTTGCCCCTATGCACCGCCTCCCACTCTCCCAATCTTTTAATGTACTACAGCAACACAATTAATATCCTTCTTTTATTTAACTGTTCCAGATGAGAGATGGATTCAGCTTTGCAATGCTAGTACTGTATGACAATTTGTGTCTTCTAATCATAACTACTGAAGCACATAGGGAACATAGGGAAAATGTGTAAAGGAATGACCAAGCATGTTCAAACATGCTCACAGTAACCAGAAACAAATATAAAAGACCTTGGTTACTTTTAAAAATGGAATTATTTACTAGCCAGGTATCTAGATTATAAACCACTCGGATACCCAAACAGTACAAAGAGAAATAGTAATCTTAAACCAGCTTATTCTGAAACAATTCCTATCAAACTCAAAGATTTGTTTCCAAATAATGTGTACAGGGGTCCTTAGCTGCATCTAGCCTACTTAAGAACAATACATGCAGGGTAACTACTAAATAAATGACAATTATTAATTGTAGCAAGGTCCTACCTATTCAGGGAAGAGCTGATAATTTTTCTGAATTATTTACCCTCTAAAGACACAGAGCATTTATATTCTCTTGGTTGCTGCGGAATTCACAAACTGCCCCAGGAGATGGGTTTAAATTTTTATCTTCAAAACTCTTACTAACAGATAAATGTTATTTTTTGTTATCCTTAGAATAGACATTAATGAAGTTCCTATTGTAAATCCATAAAAAATTACCAAGTGAAGTGTGCACTTTGTTTCAATGTAATAACTCAGTACTGTGCGATTGCCTGGGTTAATGATGAAAAAGTCAAATACACTATCAGAGCTGATGGAAAAATCCATCACCAATTTGAAATTAAAATTCATCTGTGGTCAATAAGATTTAATATCCATGCAAGAGGCGCTGTAAAGAGTAAATGAATCAATGTCATCAATACATAATCAGTATGAAATATGATGCGAATAAAATTATGTGCAAGACTTGTGCATTCAGAGTTTTCTGGACCAGCGAATGAACAGTCCCTTAACTGAAGGTTGACAGTAATTATTATAAATTAGGCATTGCAGTTATCAAAATGCACTCACTTGCATAGCTATGGGACTTATTAGGGAGATTAAAATAGATCTAAAATCTGTCCAGTTCTAGAAAAGGTATAATAGAACTGTTGATCATCACTGTTTCTGATTCCACTTACTTGAGAAAAAAAACATGTTACATTTCAGCACCAGATGTTAAGGAACACATAACCAACATGATCAAAAGGAGCTAAATGAAAGACTGTCGTCTCCCCCATCATCTGCCCAAGATTTGGTTAGGTCAAACTGGTAAACCAAACATAGATCAACTAGATTTCAAATGCTACTACAATGTTTTCATAGACCATTTTAGTAGAATTTGCTTAATAATCCAAGAAGCACTTAAGAAGTTTACATCTAAGGTTTAAAAATCCACATACGAATTGGACCCAGATTCACTGTACTACTTAAAACATCTTCATGTTTAGACATGCATCCCATTAACTACTTTCAATCATGTGACACTGTTCGAAATAATATATACACAATGTTGTTTGAAAAGACATTACTTGTGATTTAGCTTAAATGAGGCCTATTAGCAATTGTTGAAAAGTTACCTTCTGGTCTGGCAGTAGTGGATTGCTCTGAAGTGAATTCAAATGGCCATTGATGAGAGCTGTGGGTCTATCATGTTCACAGAACAAACTGCCATTGATGTAGTGAAACCTGTCTCCAGGGACCAGGCGGTTTCGGCAGGTTGAACAGGTAAAGCACTGGGTGAACACAAAAGGAAAGGTAAACTTTGGTGTTAGAATTCCAAACAGGCTCTGCATTGTGATGCAGCAAAAGGGATATATATATAGAGAGAGATTTGTCCAAATAAAAGAATATATGACACTTGTTAGGATTCAGCAGTGTTTTCAAATGTAGTGTTATTCCACAAATCACTGGGACAACTTGTACATCTTAGAAATCTTTTTCCGTTTACGACCAACCCGTGCTGATGAACTCAAGAGGAGAGGCTGATCATCTTCTGAAACAAATCTAAGGGCAGAAATGGCACTTTCCATGGTGGGATGGGTAGCATTGGAAAGAAACATTTTCTTACCTTAAGATGATAGACATTTCCTTGTGCCCTCATAACCAGCTCG